>NW_027283024.1:15000-37420 GCF_046629955.1 Centroberyx affinis | reverse complement strand
TAAACTTGTTAAACTAGTAACCATATTAAAATAGTAAACTTGTTAAACTGGTAAACTTGTTAAACTAGTAACCATATTAAAATAGTAAACTTGTTAAACTAGTAAACTTGTTAAACTAGTAACCATATTAAAATAGTAAACTTGTTAAGCTAGTAAACTTGTTAAACTAGTAACCATATTAAAATAGTAAACTTGTTAAACTAGTAAACTTGTTAAACTAGTAACCATATTAAAATAGTAAACTTGTTAAGCTGGTAAACTTGTTAAACTAGTAACCATATTAAAATAGTAAACTTGTTAAACTGTTAAACTTGTTAAACTAGTAACCATATTAAAATAGTAAACTTGTTAAACTGGTAAACTTGTTAAGCTAGTAAACTTGTGAAACTAGTAAACTTGTTAAACTAGTAACCATATTAAAATAGTAAACTTGTTAAACATGTAACCTTGTAAAACTAGTAACCATATTAAAATAGTAAACTTGTTAAGCTAGTAAACTTGTTAAGCTAGTAAACTTGTTAAACTAGTAACCATATTAAAATAGTAAACTTGTTAAGCTAGTAAACTTGTTAAGCTAGTAAACTTGTTAAACTAGTAAACTTGCTACCTGCCTCTTCACTTATCATTGTGGGACATGTGACCTTCAGTAGGAGAAAGATGGGTCAAAGATAGAGGTAACCAGTGAGACTTCTATATATACATACTGTATACAGTACATACTGTATATGTTATATACAGTATATTTCTTTTTTACATTTTGGTAAATTTTTTTTCTTTATCATTTTCATTTTAAATGCCAAGTTTGTTGCCAAGTTAATGAATTATTAATAAGATGGTGAAATACTTTTACATCCCCTTTTGTGTTGTGTTTCTGGCAACATTTAAAAAAAAAAAATTTTCAGCATTTTTTCTTGCATTCTGTCATGTTTTGACATTCTTCTCTCATTTTCTTTTATTGAGCTAATAGTTAAAAGTTAAAAGTGATTTGCTTGTTAGAGGTCTCACCCCTCTGACGTTTTTTTGTTTTACTCTATTCTGTCGTTTTTATACTTTGTCATTTTTTGTTGCTTCAGTCGTTTTTTGTTTGTTCTCTTTACTGTCATTTTCTTGTCTTTATCTTTTTCACTGTTTTCTGTCATTTTCTTGTAATCTTTTGTTTTTGTCGTTTCATTTTTTTTGCCTTTTTGTGTTGTTTCACTCTATTCTGTCACTTTCTGTAATTTTTCTCACTAATCTGTTTTATCTTTTATCTCGTTTATCTTATCGTTTATTTATTTATTTCTCGTTTTGTCATTTTACTCTTTAATCTATGTTTTTTGTCATTTTACACTTTAACCTGTCTTTTTTTTTTGTCATTTTGCTACTTAATCTATGGTTTCTGTGTCACTTTGCTCTTTACTCTGTCATTTTTCTCTCACTTCCTCACTCTATCTTGTCTTTACCTTCATAACGACCTAACTGTCAGCTAATTTTTTGGCTTGTCAGCGCTCGTTAGGCCTCATACCCGTTAGGAGAGAAGTGCAGGCTGTAGATCTCCTTCAGGTGTCCCTCCAGGAACATGACACAGCGGCCAGTCCGCAGGTCCCACACCCTGCCGAACGAGTCCAGCCCTCTGATTGGACCAGACAGGAGAAAGGGAGGGAGGAGAGACAGGATTAGATGAGTTAATTGGAAAAAAACATGAAATTAATTCAAGTTTTAAGATGGAAAATGAGTCAACTATATACCAATTCATATTACAGACAATAATATTGCTCATTTGTGCTAATAAACAGAGGGAGAGAGAGGGGGGCGGGGCCAAGAGATGGAGAGAGGGGGGACTAAATTATTTTTAAAAAATTAGAAAAAATTAAAAAAGACAAAAAAAAAGTAGAGGAGGAGGAGCAGGTAGAGGAGGAGGAGGTAGAGGAGGAGGAGGAGGAGGAGGAGGTAGCTGTGAACCCCACAGGCTGCTGAGGCAGAACAAAAGCTTTGGCGCAGTTTGGAGTAAAAACTCCAAACTGCACAATCTGATGTGAAAAAGCGTCTGGAACACCAGACTCTGAGTGGAGGTCCAGATTCAGAGTCTGGAACACCAGACTCTGAGTGGAGGTCCAGATTCAGAGTCTGGAACACCAGACTCTGAGTGGAGGTCCAGATTCAGAGTCTGGAACACCAGACTCTGAGTGAGGGTCCAGATTCAGAGTCTGGAACACCAGACTCTGAGTGAGGGTCCAGATTCAGAGTCTGGAACACCAGACTCTGAGTGGAGGTCCAGATTCAGAGTCTGGAACACCAGACTCTGAGTGAGGGTCCAGATTCAGAGTCTGGAACCAGGCCAGTACTAGCATGTACTACTAAAAGTATTGAATGGCAATGTACTGCCAATTAAACTACTGTAAATGAATACTGTAAAATACTGTATAGACTGTGTACTACTATTTGGAATACTATAAAAAAAATTAAAAGTCTAATTTCTCACTTTTTTTTACCCAAACCTTGCCACAAATTGTGTACTAGTGTGGCAGTACTACTTCTAAAAAGTAGTACAAACTGTGTGTACTACTATTTAAAGTACTAAAAACAGTATGTCGTACTAATTTAAGAACTACAAAGAGCGTGTAGAATACTAAAAAATTTTTAAAAAAACCCATCAAATTTCTCACAGTTTTGCCCCCCCAAAAAATGTTTGGTCAAATTTGACGTATTAACACGTTAGTACTACTACTACAAAGTGTGTACTACTAGCTGAAGTACTACAGAGTGCACTGCTTCATACCCGGTGGCAGCCAATGAGCCGTCAGGATGGAACTGCAGGTCGTGCACGCCCTTGCTGTGACCTTCCTGGTGCAGGATCTCCTCCTGAGCCTCGAGGTCCCAGAGACGCCAGGAATTATCGTAGCTGAAAAGTAAACAAATCCAAAAAAAATAAATAAATAAAAATCTGGAGGTTAAATTTTGTATTTGATTTCTAAATCAATTTACTACATACATCAGTGTAAAACAATGGGAAAAGTTGTTTTAGAAATAAAATGTATGTTAAATAAAAACAATGAAAAAAAAAAGAAATAATTTGAGAGGATGAAAAACTGGGAATTCAGAAATAAAAAAAAAAACATACTAAAGACAAATAAAATAAAAAAGAAATAAAATAAAAAAAATATGCCATATGAATTAAATAATTTGTGATGACATATCATTATTATTAATAATTGCATTTTATTTGTTGCTGGCTGGTCCCCAGGAACGTTCCAGAAGATTAATTCAGAAATAAATTCTTAAAAATATTCTGTGTAAGCACAATCATTTATGACATCATAACATGAATATTAATAAAAAATATTTGTTGTTACCAGCTGGTGCCCAGGAACCTTCCAGAAGGATGCCAGGCGAGGCGAGAGACACGCTGACTGTGGCCCTCTATGTCAGCGACAGGCTCATCGCTATGGCAACCAAACAGGAAGTCACACACCAGTCACACAGCAGAAAGTCCATACGAGGAAATCAAGTCGTTTTTGTTCGTTTTATCTTTTTTATTCATTTTTTTGTGCGTTTTTTCCTTCCTTGCTTTCCAACTTCCCTTCCTTTTTTCCTTCCCTCCTTTCTTTCCTTTCTTCCTTGTCTCCTTATTCCCTTCCCTCATTCTTTCCTCCTTAGTTTCCTTTCTTTCATTCCTCCCTTCCCTCCTTGACTCCTTTCCTCCTTATTCCCTTCCCTCCTTGGTTGCATTCCATTTGACCAAAATGCGTCCTCTCCTCTCCTCCTCTCCTCTCCGCCTCCTCACCTCTCCTCCTCTCCTCACCTCCTCGCCTCCTCTGTGACCTTTGACCAAGGAGTCGAGGAAGAGACGCAAGGCGAGGAGACGAGGAGAAATCGTTACCAAATGGAACACACCCCCTGACTTCCTGCCCTCCTCCTTTCCTCCTGTGATTCCTTTCCTTCATTCCTTCCTCTCCTGTCCTTATTTCCTTTCTCTCCGTCTTTCTTGCTTCCTTGCCTTTCCCTCCTTTTCTTTCCTTCCTTGCTTCCATTTCTCCTTTCCTTCTCTTCGTATTTCTTCCCTCCATCATCTTCTCCTTTCCTCCTTATTTCCTTCCCTCCTTTTCTTTCCTTCCTTCCCAGCATCTTCCTTTTCTTTTTCCATCTTCCTTCCTTCCTCATCTCCTTGTCTCCTCTCCTCACCTCTCCAGGTTCCAGAGCTTGACGGCTCCGTCTGCAGCGCAGGAAGCCAGACTGACGTCTGATTGGTCGAGAGAAACGCCGGCCGCCGGACGGAAAACCACCGCTCCAACGTTCGTGCTGTGACCTGTCAGCCAATCAGAGAGCAGGAGAGAGAGAGGGGGGGTAGGGACACAGAGAGAGAAGGGGAACTTAATGAAGAGGAATACAAAATGAAAAAAAAAAAAAAAAGAAAAAAAAGGTACACAAAACAAAACGAACGAGAACGCAGAAAAAACAATAAAATAAAATGAATAAAAGGAAAAAAAAAATCTTTTTTGTTACAATTAAAATAAATGGAATAAGAACAAAGTTAGAAAAAGAAAACTTAAAAAATTTAAAATATAAAGGCAAAAAAAAAGAGAAAAAAATAAAAAAAAATTTGAGAAAATTAAATACATTTACAAAAACTGTCAAAATTGTGAAAAATTTGGGCAAAATAAAAGAAAATATTAATGTAAGTTATGAAAATGATTTTATACAAATAAACCCGTCTTTCATACAAGATGGAAAAAAATTGAAAAATTACATTAAAAGTGATGAAAAATAAAAATCAAATAAAGTAAAATGAAATAAAAATATAAATGTCTCCAATAAAAATAAAAAATGTAAAAAAAAAATTGCAGATGACAGAAAAAAAAACACAAACAACTTACACAGAGATTAATATGAATACATTTAAGATGACAAATATCAGGAAGCTGACAAAAAACAACCAATCAGCTTGAAGGGAAAGAATGACCTCATTAGCAAAAAGAGGCTCCGCCCACCTCTCAACGTGCGAATCAGGTTACAGTCTGGGACGGACCACAGCTTGCACAGACCACTCCTGCAACAGTTAGCATGTTAGCATTACCAAGTTAAGTCTATGGAAAAACAACAACACTAGCATTAGCATAGTTAGCATTGGAATGTACAGTATCCACTTAAGCATATTTAGCATTAGCATTTAAAATCAATGCATTACCATATAATAAAAAAACCATCATCATCAATATCATTAGTGTTTCCAATGTTTGTATTCCAATGCTAATGCTAACTAGTATATGCTGCAATAATAACACTAACTCTATTAGTATCTGTTATTGCTAACTTTCTGTAAGTAATTTCAGCATTACAAAAACAGTTTTTCTCTCTCTCCATTCTAAGTCAATGTCTCACCCTACAATTTTTACACTATAAAAAAGTAATTGTCTCTCTATGCTAGAGCTGAAACGATTAATCGATTAGTTGTCAACTATTAAATTAATCGCCAACTATTTTGATAATCGATTAATCGGTTTGAGTAATTTTTTAAGAAAAATAAGTCAAAATTCTCTGCTTCCAGCTTCTTAAATGTGAATATTTCCTGGTTTCTTTCCTCCTCTATGACAGTAAACTGAATATCTTTGGGTTGTGGACAAAACAAGACATTTGAGGACGTCATCTTGGGCTTTGGGAAACACTGATCCACATTTTTCAACATTTTCTGACATTTTATAGACCAAACAACTAATCGATTAATTGAGAAAATAATCGACAGATTAATCGACAATGAAAATAATCGTTAGTTGCAGCCCTACTCTATGCCAAGTCAATGTCTCTCGCCCACAACACTGTAAAAAAAATTGTACTTTCTATGCGTTTTAATACTAACGCTAACTCCCCATTACTTTCTATGTGTTTTCATGCAAAGGCTAACTCTCCATTACTTTCAGTGCGTTATAATGCTAACACATTGGTTTCTATTTGTTTTATGCTAATGCAAAAGGGGGCGGAGCCAGCTCACCAGGAAGCGGTGGCCAGCATCTTGGAGTCGGGGCTGAAATGGCAGAAGCTGATTGGCCGGTCGTCACCGATCTGGCTGCAGAAGTTGTTGAGGTTCTACCGATGAAGAAGAATTAAGAGAAATTTTAGATTAATTTAAAAAAAGAAATAAGTAGGGAAAATGTTTAAAAATACAATAAATAAAATAATACATAAACAATAGACTGATAAGTAATAAAATATAATTGATAATAGTTCATATTATTGATAGAAATAACTAGTAATAAATAACTACCATGATTGTAAATAACTAAAAGTAATATTACAGTCAATACTGTAATAAAGAAAACAAAAATACCAGAAAATTCTCGATATCTTTAAGAAATTATAATTCAACATCAAATTTTTTAACATATTTCCATATTTTTAAATAATATTTTCTTTCTCACCCTCAGATTATTATGTTTATTAAACTTATTTATTCAACAGCATTAAACCATGGAAATACAAAGTACACAAAAAAAGTCTCCCATTTTTAATTTTTTTTATAATTAGATTTTTTTTAACTTCATATTTAATGTGTTATTAATCACTTTAATAATATGTTTCTCCTCACCCTCAGGTTCTTGTGCAGCTCCTGTGTCCGGACCGTCCTGGTTGCCTCAGCAACGTCGCGCTGGGCGCGTGCAGCCTCCAGACGCCTCATCGCCCTGAACGACCAATCAGAGTACGAGTTAGCCCAGGAGTGGCAGCGAATAGGATTCCAGTTTATTTTAATGGATTTTCTCATTTAAATAGTCGAAAATATGAAATTTCAATATCCATTCAAAGTCAATCTTGCTCAGCCAAAAAATGTAAACACTATAAAATGTTTTCTCTTTCCTTTCCAAGTCAAAGGAAAGAGAGAAAAATACTACATATACACTGTAAAATAACTCTCTCCCTTCTAAGCCAGTGGCCCTCTCTCACTCGCTCTCTCTCACCTGGGCAGGGAGTATCTGGCCAACCAGAGGCGAGCTTCCTTCAGGGAGACTGGGCCTTCGTGGTACCACGTCTGCTGGCACTGGATTGGTCAGGAAAAAAATAACAACCAATAGGAAAAGAGAGGAGAGAGAGAAAAAAGGAGGTTAAGGCAAATGTTTTATATTTTTTTATTTATTGGATTTTTTTTTCTAAATTTGTATGATTTTCCTGAAAACGGTATTCATTTTGTCATTTTTGTGAAATTTACTAGATTTACTTATTTTTTTGTTTGCAAATTTTACATTTTTCCTAAATTTCTTATCTTTTCTTTAACACAACTTTTACTTTCATTTGCAAATTTGTGTATGTTTTTTAACAAAATTTCTTGTGGGTTGTTAATATATTTCTTTGTGAAAAAATCTTAAAACATTAAGTGTAAAACAAACAAAAAACAAATGTATTTCTAGATCACTTTATATTTTAAAAATCGAAAGAATAAACAACTAATCTTTACATTATTTTATATATGTAAAAGATGTATACAAATTACTTTATATACTCTATATTTTTTGTTTCTATATTATTTTTTATATAATTTTCCGTGTGTATGTTTGTTTTTCATATTTTTCACCTCTTCTTGCGATCGCTTCGCCTTCTCGTCATCTTTCCGCGATTTCTTCAGCGCGTCCGGACCAACGACAGAGAGAATACTCCTCAACCTGAGAGAGAAAATCAAAAAAAGAGAAAAAACAAATAAAAGAAAGAAAATTTAAAAAAGAAAAAACATACAAATGAAAGAAAAGAAAAATGAAAACGTGAAAAAAACATAAAACAAATGAAAAAGACAATGAGCTAACATAAAATGAAATAAAACAAATGAAAAACAAATGAACAGAATGAAAAAAACAAGAAAAATTATAAAATAAAAAATACAATGAATCAAAACCATATAAAATGAAAACGAGAACTAAATGAAAGACAAAAAAGACAAAGAAAAAAATTAAATTAATAAAAAAAATAAAAAATAAATGAAAGAATAGAAAAGTACAAGAATTAAAAGAAACACGAAACAAAACAAACAAAAGTAATAACAAACAAAAAGATAATAAATCAAATAAAATAACCAGTAAAAAACAAAAAACAGGAAAAAAAGAATGAAACAAACCAAAACACTCTCTCGGTGGTCAAAAAAAAATAAAAAATGAAATAGGCAAAGAAAAGACAAAAATACATTTAAAAAAGACAAAAATTATTAAAGATAGACAAATAAAAAAAAAAAAAACGAAAAGAAAAAAGCAAAGAAAAAAGAAAGGAAACCTCTGGTCCAATCACCTCTCTCGTCTGTCAGCAGGCCCCTCTCCGAACACTGTGATTGGCTCTCCCAGCGCCCGGAGCCCCGCCTTCACCTCGGAGTCATCAGTAGAGACGGTGATCTGCCTCGCTCTGCGCCGACGCTCAAACTCAAGCAGAGCTTCATGCTGACGCTCGCTGACTCGCTCCTCCATCTCCAGACATTCGCCTGCAAGGAATTGTGGGAAGCGGAGTCTGTTAGCATCAGTTTTTGGCTGTTTTCTGTAGTTTTGACCCATTTCTTGTACTTTTTGTAGTTTTCCCTATTTTTTGGTCATACTGACTTTTATTTTGAAGGTGGATCTTTTATTTTGAAGGTGAGGTGAGTCAGTAGAGATGGTGACGCTTCCTGCTGATGCTCAGTGACTTGCTCCTCCAGCTCTAAACACTCTCCTGCAAAGGATTATGGGTAATGAAGTTCATTAAACCTTTTTTCCCCATTTTTGTTTTTTACCCTATTGTCTGAATAGTCTGACTGACTTATTTTGAAGGGCATTTCCAGAAATACTAGTCCATTTTTGCTGACTTTTATTTTGAAAGCAAGTCTCTGTCTCCTCCTGTATGAGGCGTTGCAGTGTGACTACACCGGGGAAACAGGACACAAAAGAAACGAACGGTTTACGTGACTCAAGCTCAACAAAGCCAAAAAACGAGCCTGAAAAGCACAGGCGAGTGGATCTGTGGGGGCAGGAAGGCTCGAAGGGCCACAGGTGGAGCCGTCCCGCCGTGTCCCTTTGTCCCACAGCGGGACACGGACCGACCTGTCCCACGACGAGGCGAGTCGTGCTGCTTTAAAATAAAATAACTTCCCCGTGCTGGAAAACCAGAGTCACTGCTGGTCCACGGTGTGCTGGCATGTCCGATGTCGGATCGGTTCAGTTCAGTCCTTCATCCAGCTCACATCTGCTGAACTCTCCCTCCTCCACTCTTCTTTTGTTCCGGACGCACCGACCGTCTCCTCTTCCTTCGCTCAGAATCCTTCCAGTACGCCAACAGAGTCCTCCGACTCCGAACCGTCTTCCTCAGATGAGGTCGTCTGTGTGTCGTCACCCAAACCTGCGACCTTCTCGTCTCTATCGAACGCGCTGCCGTTTTGTTTAAACGGACAACAGGAAACCATTAGGAAACACGCGCTTTCACCTCTGACTACTTCCTGTTTACTCCCCTGCCCCTTGTTTGACGGACAGCCTGTAGCTCCTCCCACATTCTGAAAATCTACGAAGGTTCAGGTTTCAGAGGTTCATTTAAGCCGGTTCTGATGAAGCATATCCAAGCCTTTATTTTGAAAGTTAGTCTAACTGACTTTTATTCTGAACGTTATTACCATAAACACTATTGTCTATTCTTGCATGCTTTAATTTTGAAGCTCTGGACAGGAAGTTGCATTGTATCGTCATGTCTAGTTTTATCAGCAGCTAATCTAACTATAATTGTTTGCCATTATACCTTCAAAATAAAAGCCAGCAATAATAGACAGCTATTTCTGGTAATAATCTTCAAAATAAAAGTCTGTCTAGCTTTACCAGCAATGTAGAAACAGAGAAAAAAACATTTTCCAACAAACCAGAAGAGATGTTGATGTTTCCTGCCTCGATCCCAGCCTTCACCGCATCACTTCCTGTCCCCGCCCCGCCCCCTGCTTCCTGTTTGCCGAGCCGCTCGCGCTCCTTCTCCTCCAGGCTTCCGTAGAAAACGCGGCTCTTCTTCACGGCCGGCGCCGGCATTTCGTCGTCGTCCGACATTTTGTTTTGTCTTTTTCTTCTTCTTTCTTTTCTTCGTAAGTGCTGGTGGTGATGCGGTTACGTTCCAGTGGCTGCTGGGAAAAAATGGGAAGAATTAGAAGTTGGAAAAAAGAGATAATATATACAAAACATAAAGGATGAAAAGACAAAAGGAAAACAAAAAAGATTGGCAGAGGAAAAAAATGGATCACAAAAACAAAACAAAAAAACAAAATATTTTGTTTTTTGTTTCAATTTAACAAAATAAATTGAAAAAAAATGATAAAAACAAAAGGACAAGATAAGAAAAAAAGTACAAGAATGTCATAAAAGGAACGTTAAAAATGTTGAAAAAACACTTTACAAAAAAGCCACTGTGACTCTTTGTTAATTTGCATTGTTCCTATCAAATAAACTATATAAAAATAAATAAATAACATTATATCAAATACATTCATAAAATGTATTACAATATTAATATGAACCTAGCAATTGTCTTTAAGGGAGAGAGAGAGACAAAATGGGAGAGAGACATTCTGTTTTCAGGCTGAATCCATTAAAAAATGTATTACTGCCTTGATCAATGGCAGTTTCCTACATGGCAGAATCGAACCTGTGACCTCTTCTAAATCGTAAGTGGCGTTCTTCAATTCGGCATATAATACACATAAAATGTATTATATTAACAAAAATCCAACTTTTATAACTGGGCTGCCTTATAATTCCTAGTATTGTCTCGACAAAACGCACCGCAGAAGGCAACAGCGAGCGGAGGGAACAAACACTAAAACTTAGATTTTTATTAAAATAAAGGATGTTATGTGTATAATATTTATGCCGAATTGAAGAGCGCCAACTATTGATTCCTTAGAGGTCTTCGGAAAAGCTGCCAAAGAGCAAGGCAGCAAAAACGACACGATTTGGTTCTTCTGGTGTAAGACAGAATGGGAGAGAGACATTCTGTTTATTACGCCGAACTCCATTCAAAAATCCTGCAATTTATTCTTTAGTCTTGCTCAATGGCAGTTTCATACAGAGCAGAATCAAACCTGAGATCTCTATGGAATCGGTAGATGGCGCTCTTCAATCCGGCACACATATAATCCACCTAGCATTTACTGTTTTAATAAACATCCAACGATTCCTCAACAGTGTAGTTCACGCGGCAGAAAAACGAGAACTTGACGTAAAAATAATAGGAAAGAGAGAAAAAGAAGGGAGGGAGAGTGGATTAAAGGTAGAGAAGTGCGGGAGAAGACAGGAAGAAGAGAAGGGAGAAAAGAAAGAAAGCGAAGAAACGCTGTTTCGCTAGCTTTAGCTTAACTGTTTTTCACTCTTTTCCCTCCTTAAATAGCGCCAAAAATGGCGTCAAACCACGCCGAAGTCGAGAAAAAACATTTTTTAACGTTTCATGGGAAAATATTATGTTTATTAATAGTAAAATATAATAAATTGTAAGTTTGTTTGAAACCTACCGACGAAACAGCAACGTCTCACAGCGGCGTGACCTGGAAGTCCAAACGAGAAAACCGCTTCCGGGTTGACAAACCTTTTTTTTTTTTTTTTTTTTTTTGACATCTTTATTGACAATAATCAGTCAATAATACAGACAAAACAACATCAGAGCCAGGGGGAATCTTGGAAGTGAAAACATTAAACAAAGAACACAAATAGATGCTTTTTTGCAGTTAAAAATGGTTTTAATGTACTGTTTGGTTTCAAATACTTTAAATAAAGGTTTAGAATGGCTAAATTTGGATTTATGAATATGATATTTTGAGTTGACAAACAAAAAGAGAAGGGTCTATCTGCAGCCTGCAGACTCGCTACAAGACACGCCCCCATCGGGTACGTCAGTACAAGACACGCCCCCTGAGAATACGGTGGCTGAAATGGGTCGGACAGTGGAGCTTTGCGGGTCCGCGAACCTGCCCCAAAACCTGGGGCAGGTTCAGTCTGAAAACGGTCTGCACCGTGTTGCTTCGGTTTCCTGGTTGAACGTCATGTTTCCTCTAAACGCTGTGAAACACTTTGAGGTTCGTTGTCTCTCGTCTGGTGGGCGTGTCAGAGCTGTTAGCCAATCAGCAGCCACCTGTATATAAACCCCTCTGTATTAAAAAGGCACCATGGATCCACAGAAGTCCTTTACACATGTGTCCTCTGCAGCTTCCTGTCTGAAACAACTGAACTGACTAGAAGACATGTTTGTATCTTTTGTATGAACCATGTGGAGAGACTCTTTCATAAACTTTCTACTCCACTCTACTCCTCTAAATATATAATGGTAAATATTACAGTATCATATCACAACAACAGTGATCAGCAGTAATGATAGGCCTCATAATAAAATAATTAGCTCATATAGATCCTAACAGTCTGAAGGTAAGAAGTGGATTATCCTTCACCTGAAATGTTTTCCTTGTCATCCTGAAATGCAAATGAGGCAAATGTTGGATCACTATAATGAGGAACCAGTTTCCACAAACCGCTTCAGTCCACTGGGATGTTTCTGCCGGTCTGGACGGAGAGAGCAGAGACTGGAACATGGAGCGTGTTTTATAATATTAAAAACATATTTAAAGAACATAAAGAATGTCCTCCTCAGCTGCCGTAGTTGCAAAGCTTGTGTAACACAACAGAGTGTTCAGCTCCACCGTTTCCCTTTAAATAAACGTTTTGCTGTGTTTTGTCGGGCTGAACCAGCGCAGGTTTGTCGCCGATGCGCATTTCCTTTTCAAAATAAAAGCCCCTAGAGGCTGGCATTAAAAACAGTTGTGAATCGTGAAATCTCTGTAACTAATAATTAATAATGTAGCAAAATCTTTAAGAGGACGACGTAGGCTGTTTCTGACTGCAGAAATCCCCATTTAATGTCCATGAATCAATTAATGCTGAGGTGGCATAACAAATAGTTTTATAATTTCCTCTCATGTTGATAGAACAGAGTACTTTGCTTAAAACTTGGGACTGAAAATATCAAATAAATTTGAAATACCAATGTAGAGCAAAAAAAACAAAAAAAAAATTTCTTAAGTTTAAAAACCAGTGGTTTACAGTTGGGCTAATCCTAAATAACTAAAGAATAACCCCACCACCAAAAACGATTGAAGTTTTCTAATTGTATACTTAATTCACTGATAGAGCTCTTGATACAAGCAAAAAGAATATACAGCCCCACACTTACAATGACGATAGGTTTCTTCTATACATTTTTTTATTCCTCTCCTGTAGATCCATCATTTCAGAAGGCACAACATGTCCCAGCCACACTAACTGAATGTGTACTGTGTGAATTAATGAAGTTAACATCAACATCATCTGCACAGTTTCTTGGAGGGGGTTCTGTGATTAACATGTTTTTATTTATTATCAACAAGAGAAATACCATTTCGTTAAAACATCAAGACTTTTATTTTGAAGGCTAAGAAATTCTACCGGAAGTGAGTTTTCTTATTGTGGAAACAGTTTCCTATGAAAACGATCGTTTTTCAACTTGCCATCGATAGCTTGCTAAACACATAGCACAGCATCAGCTGTCTGTTGATAGACAGTTAGCTTCTAGCCTGCTTCTGCCACCAGTTTGAAATACGCCTGCCGAAAAGCTGTCGTGATGAGGGGGCGTGTCCTGTCCTGATGTAGTCTGTGGGGGCGTGTCCTGTCCTGATGTAGTCGGTGGGGGCGTGTCCTGTCCTGATGTAGTCGGTGGGGGCGTGTCCTGTCCCGACTAGTCGGTGGGGGCGTGTCCTGTCCCGACTAGTCGGTGGGGGCGTGTCCTGTCCTGATGTAGTCGGTGGGGGCGTGTCCTGTCCCGACTAGTCGGTGGGGGCGTGTCCTGTCCTGATGTAGTCGGTGGGGGCGTGTCCTGTCCTGACTAGTCGGTGGGGGCGTGTCCTGTCCTGACTAGTCGGTGGGGGCGTGTCCTGTCCTGACTAGTCGGTGGGGGCGTGTCCTGTCCTGACTAGTCGGTGGGGGCGTGTCCTGTCCTGACTAGTCGGTGGGGGCGTGTCCTGTCCTGACTAGTCGGTGGGGGCGTGTCCTGTCCTGACTAGTCGGTGGGGGCGTGTCCTGTCCTGACTAGTCGGTGGGGGCGTGTCCTGTCCTGACTAGTTGGTGGGGGCGTGTCCTGTAGTGTCTTGTAGCGAGTCTGCAGGCTGCAGATAGACCTACTTGAACAAAAAATGTACCCATATAATACCCATGTATTCATATCATTAATATATTAATATGTATGAGTGACTTTTCAATCATTCCAAACTACAGCGGATAAGTATGAGCTCTGAAGCTCCACAAACTTCCATTACATTGATAATTGTCACTCCAGTTATGTAAAACCAGATTAGAATGAGATTAAAAAACAGAAAACATTCACAGCACAGTTTGCAGGCTAATGCCTCCAAACTGTTTTATTGTACCGTTACATAACAAGTTCATCTTTCTTCCGTCTTCGTAACATTTCCAAAATCCGGCATATGAACGACGTCTGACCCTGAAACCCCAGAACACAAATCTGGATCATGTAGACTGGACTGTTCTCTGGTTTCCACAAAGTGACACAGCTTGAAACACGTGTGTGCCGTGAGCTTGATCAAACATACATGAAACATATCAAATAAAGCTGACCAAAAATGTATGAAACTAAAGTATACAAACTAAAATATAAAGAGAATTAGGTGTGACAGTTTTCTCTGCCGCTTCATGTCCGACAGAAGCTTGAAGCACAGCCAGAGCAAAACAAACTTTTAAACCAGACCTGAGATCTGCAGACTGCTGAGGTGAAATAAGATCAAGTTTATTACTTCATACGGCAGAACCCGGCTTCTCATGCTCAGTCCCCATTGGCTCACAGAGCTTCCTCTGGAGGCCATTGAGGAATAAAATACATAGAATATTAGTAGAATATTATTTTTTTATTATTTAAGTTACAAAAGAATTTCTCAATGAAATATTTTATTAATTATGTATTCAATCCTTTTTTTAAAATATTTGTATTAAAATACATACTCGTATTAGTTTTATCTTTTTTTTAATTCTTTTTTTATTCTTTACATTTTATTGTTTTGTTTCCTTTTCTTCTCTTCCAACAACCGCGCATGCGCTTTTTAGCCAGCCACTGCTTCACTTCCCAGCATTCCACGGGAGCCCACAACCCGGAAGTGTTCCCTCCTGTCAGCAGCAGCAGCAACCGTGGAGAAAAACAACTACGAAAACCTGGAAAATTACCGTAAAATTACCACGGTAAGAAAGCTTTACGAGTTCTTAACGAAAGTCCGAAGTCTCACGAAGAATTTCACGTCGGAAAATTCCGTCTTTTCCCGTTAAATTAAGCTGTTTTTATGGTTTTAACGTTAGCGGGTTAGCTTAGATTCCCGCTCTCTCTCTCTCCATTTATTGTCTATGTCGCTCTACCGTTCTCTCTGCATAGAAAAACACTGGGAGAGAGAAAAGGAGAGAAGAGAGAACGGAGGAAAATGAGTAAAGTAAGAAAGTGAAAAAGTTTTGAAAAATATGAGGAATCAATAGAATGGAAGATAATTGGAGAATTATGAGGAATAAATGGAGAAAAAAAACAAAATAATTTAAAAAAATATACAAAAAAAAGAGAAAAGTCTGAGGGAAAAGAGAGAAGAAGTCCTGCCCGCCCGCGGGGCCTGAGCTGCACTCTGCGGCCACCGAAATATTGACGAGCAGATTTCTGTCTGTTGGTCTGTTCGGGATGTCAACACCCAGACAACAACAACAACAACACCCAGACAACAACAACAACAACAACAACACCCAGACAACAACAACAACAACACCCAGACAACAACAACAACAACACCCAGACAACAACAACACCCAGACAACAACAACAACACCCAGACAACAACAACAACAACAACAACACCCAGACAACAACAACAACAACACCCAGACAACAACAACACCCAGACAACAACAACAACACCCAGACAACAACAACAACAACACCCAGACAACAACAACAACACCCAGATAACAACAACAACACCCAGACAACAACAACAACACCCAGACAACAACAACAACAACCAGACAACAACAACAACACCCAGACAACAACAACAACACCCAGATAACAACAACAACAACAACACCTAGATAACAACAACACCCAGACAACAACAACAACAACACCCAGACAACAACAACAACACCCAGACAACAACAACAACAACACCCAGACAACAACAACAACAACACCCAGACAACAACAACAACACCCAGACAACAACAACAACAACACCCAGACAACAACAACAACAACACCCAGACAACAACAACAACAACACCCAGACAACAACAACAACACCCAGACAACAACAACAACACCACCACCCAGACAGCTTGGCCCTTTGACCTGTCAGCATCAGTCAGCTGAACTTGGTGAACTTTGACCCCATAAAGCAAAACTGTGTTCAGCATCAGTGGCACTGGGCTGGTCACATATAAACCATTTATGATTATTTATGACTACATACATTACCACAACATTAGAGCTGCAATGATTAATCGATTAGTTGTCAACTATTAAATTAATCACCAACTATTTTGATAATCCATTAATGGGTTTGAGTAATTTTTTAAGAAAAATAAGTCAAAATTCTCTGATCCAGCTTCTTAAATGTGAATATTTCCTGGTTTCTTTCCTCTATGACAGTAAAGTGAATATCTTTGGGTTGTGGACAAAACAAGACATTTGAGGACGTCATCTTGGGCTTTGGAAACACTGATCCACATTTTCACCATTTTCTCACATTTTATAGATAAACAACTAATCCATTAATCGAGAAAATAATCAACAGATTAATCCACAGTGATAGTAATAGTTAGTTGCAGCTCTGCTCTACATTACTACAGACTTCATACATGATCATATATTCAAACTGTTGTTGATTCTTTCCAACTTCACTCACTTTTATAGCTTTTATATCACGGCTCTGTCATTTTTAAAAAGTAAATACACATAGAATGTAAACATTATGTTTAGGGTCGGGTATCGTTTGGATTTTAACAATCCTGATTCTGATTCTGATTCTGCTTATCGATTCTGGTTCTTAACGATTCTTGATTACGATTCTTTGAGGGGCGGAGTCAAAACAGGTCACATGCTTATTTCACTGACATTGTTTTTTTTTTTAAATATGACTTTACACAAATCATATTCAGAAACTTCTAACTTGTGCACACATTAAAAAAAACAAAGACCCGGGTATTTTTCAACATCTTTGTAAGTCTGTCACTCAGTATGAAGAAAGGTCTGTATGTTGTGTGTGTGTGTGTGTGTGTGTGTGTGTGTGTGTGTGTGTGTGTGTGTGTGTGTGTGTGTGTGTGTGTGTGTGTGTACAGTTCAGTCCTACAGCACTTGAAGTAGGTGTGGAACATGTTCCTTAGTTCACAGTCTTCTTACTGCAGGCAACAGGTTCTGTATCTTGTGGTCTGGGCTCTCCATCCAGAGCTGGATTAGTTCAGAGACCTTTAATAAAAACTCTATTGCAGCTAGCGGACTTTTAGATCGCTAACTCTTTTAGCATAACTAGACTAAACTGCATAACTAAGAAACAGGAAACTTCTTCTTCTTCTTCGTTGGTTTTACTGGCGGACTACAAACCGAAGGCACGCCGCCACCACGGAAACTGAAACTAGCGCGAGTGAAATCTGTTCAGGAACCGATAAGCAGAATCTAAATTAAAATGTCTTCATGATTCCTTTGGAATCAGAATTTTGGAACCGGTTCTAATTTGGAACCGGTTCTCGATGCCCAACCCTAATTATGTTTATTACTATTATCATTATTATTATTATTATTAGTAGTAGTAGGCTAATAATACAATCTAGCACAGTGCTCATGACTAGATGACTTCCACTGACAGGAAATGAAGCAGCACACAGACGGGGGGGCCGGAGGCTCCTGAGCCTTTAACTGGACTACAGTCACATGAATGTTTTTCCTCTGTGAGCTTTCATACACTGGGACCTAAACTAAATTATGAAGTCCACCACACTTGTGTAACTAATTCAATCTAACTAGTCCCACACACTTATGAATTAGATGAAAATCACTACAGAGCATCATCAGACCTTGTGGGGTTTTTCATTTCATTTAATCACAAATTGAGCCGCAGCTCATCAAAATGTCTGACTGTAAATGAGCCACAGCCACAGAGTCACTGCTTACTCAGTGTCCAATCTTCATGCAAAAATAGAAAATATTTTCTTGTCTTGGTAGATGAAACTTACAAAATGTCAGTCTTCTAACTCAAAAACAGAATTTTTAAAAAAATATTTGAATTCTGCCTTCATAGAAACCATTGTAGTTAATGGAAAATCGAACATCTTTGAACATCAGTTTGCTTATTGCTTATGGAGCGTTCACTCCTACAGATACATGACAGACATCTATGTTTAGATAAAGAACACAAATTCTCAGGATTTTATCTTGAAAACAGAATATTTGACACTAGTTTGTGTGTCTGTATGGATGGATCTCATCATGCCACCAACAGACAGACCAGGTTCACACTTGTCCCTGGTGTCACAGGTTGTGAGTTGGAGTCCTGGGTGATGCGGAGTAAAGGCTTTAGTTTGCTGTGACTCTTTTTCCTCTGAAGCGAAACCCGGCCGGCTTTCTTTTGATGTGTTTGTCTCCAACTTCTCAATTTTTCTCTCTCTTTAATATTAACACATGCATTTTTTGCTTCTATTTTTCCTCCTAGCTTCCCTGCAAACTAGAGGAAGAAAGGAAACAAAGAAAAGGAAAAAAAGAAGGAATAAAGAGGAGAAGATGCTGCGCAGGAAGCCAACTCGTCTGGAGTTAAAGATGGACGACACCGAGGAGTTCGAGAGCGTCAAGAAAGAGCTGGAGGTCATTAATTAGTCATTATTAGTTATGTTAATGAGAATCAATTATGCAGAGATTTTTAGAAATATGGAGAATAATTTGAATTCATAAAATGAAGTAAGGAAAAAGGAAGTAAGACTGGTCATAGAAAAATAAAACAAAAATGAAATAAAAAAAATCCAAAATGAAATAACTGAAATTTTAAATAAAACAAAATTAAATGGTTATAAAAAATAATTAAATGTATTGTATATTATATATATTCAAATTATGAAAAATAAAAGTTAAAATCAAAACAATAAAAATGTAATACTAAAATATTAAATGATAATATCAGAAATAATTTTAAAGTATTCATATTACAGAGAATAATGTTATAATCATTTTTTTTTTAATATGGCTAATATTTAGAATTAATGTATATGTGTGATGTGTGAATGTAATGACAAGGTATAGAAGAATAAGAAATAAAATAAGGTCATAAAATATACTCTAATGGCTGTTAATGAAAGACTCCAAACTATTATATGTTCATTAGAATAAATTATGTGGATGTCAAATAATTTCAAAAATATATAAAATATAGCACAAGTAGTAAGATCAGTTGTAGAAAAAAAATGTTGAATGAAATAAAAATAAATGGTAATAAACAAGAATAATTGCAAAACTATTATTATGAATTCTTCATATATCACTTATATTCAAATAGTTAAGCGAATATAAAAATGAATACAAATGAAATTAATGAAAAGATTGTAATTAAAATAATTTAAAATGAAATGTAAAAAATTGTCAACATAATGAATATGAAACAAAATATAACATAAAAAAATTAAAATAGACTTATCAAAAGCTATAAAAAAAAAAAGATTACCTAATTATTAGTTGATACTAAACAGAATAATACATTTGAAATGTTACAATATTGAATTATTTTTTGTGTCTCTTCAGGCCAGGAAGCGTCAGCGGGAGGAAGAGTCCAGTGCTGCGGGGGGCGGAGCTTCTTCCATCAGCATCAACGTCATCGGGGGCGGAGCCTCGGCTTCTTCCACCACGGCGTCGAGGGCGGAGCTTATCAACGAGCGAATTGGATACAAGCCGCATCCCAAACCGGCCACACTGCCGACCTTATTTGGAAATCTGCAGTTCTGATGTGAAAATATTAAAAATGTAAATAACAAAAAAATTGTTTTTTAAAATGTTTAGCTTTTTTGGCAGAGTTTATTGAAAAATCAGCAAGTAAAAAATTAAATAAAAAATGTTTACTTTTGTAATATGCAGTTCTGAATGAAATAAAATAAAACAAAAATAAATATACATAGTACAATGATAATTAGAAATAAAAAATATTTCCCTTATTTGGCAATATGCAGTTATAAATAGAAAAAAATAATAAAAAACAAGACAAAAATTGTTTGTTTTTATAATAAAAAATGTTCAGATGTTTCACTTGTAATAAAAGTAAACAAGCCAAAAAAAACTTGTAGAAAACATGTTTTGATGTTTAATTGTGGCTATTGTTTTTGTAAGAAAGGTCAAAAACTAATAAAAATTGAGGTGTTAAAAATAAATGTAAAAAATATGGACATTATCTTGGACTGTTTGTATGAATGTACATTGTTTTCATGAGAAACTGACTTTTTTATTTTGGTTTCTAATAAAAAAAAGAAAATTTTACATAATTTGCTTCACATATTTTTTCTTTACATAGATCCTGCAAGGTAAGCAGTGTTATTGATTTATCTTTGCAGAAAAGTCAATGGGCCTCATTCACTAATATGTGCATAGAAATGTTCTTACTTTGCGCACAAAATAAACGCGCAAAGCAAAATTACCGTCGGATTCACGACACGTTCTTCCCCGTGCGTCTGTTAGTCTGTTAGTGACTCAGAGTCATTCTGAACCGACAGGCGCTCAGCATACTGCCACGCCCACATTTCTCTATATAAGGAAATCCGTTTGCCTACAGGTGTATCATGGGATACTTCCAAGAAACGAGGGTGAAGTGATGACATCCAGCAAGGACTTTCACCCAGAGGTCATTTATTTCAGAACTGAGCGCAATGAAAACCTAGTGAAACGAATTTCCCACAGATGACATCAGGCCTTAACTCACTGTGCCAAAACCAAGATCGCCAGTAAACTGACAGTTTTCTTTGTTTATGTGTCATGGAGATGTTCAACACACATCAGGGACCAGCAGATACCGAGGAGCAAGGAGGCGAGGAGCACAGATCCATCTCTCCTGGGAGGAAAACACAGTGTCGGGTGGGCAGATGCACTCGGAATAAGTCCTGGAACAACTGTGTGATGTCCGAACGATCTGTGTGTAGTACGAGTTATTATTATTATTATTATTATTATTATTATTATTATTACCTGCTCACACAAACCACCAAGCTGTGCGCTGACTGTGGGACTGAACGATAAGAAAGGAAAGGCCACCCGTGCGTACAACTAAAAAAAAATAGTAGTGTAGAAAGAAATGCCACAAATGGAAAAGCACATTGCCATATTTGGAGCAGAACACTGGACATGTCACATTATATGGTTTTGTTTTTAATCTTTAATCTTGAATCAGTTCAACTGTGCAATTTTACCTTTAATTACAAAAACACTGCATGCGTAAAAGCACATTGGAAATATTTGGAGAGGGAAGCACTGAACAGGCACATTCACCATCGTGTTTGACAAGAAGGTGACAAGAGGGGCGTTTATAGTCATTTGCATAGTTAATTCTGGGAGGAGACGAGGCGGGACTCTCTCCTGAAGGCACGGGCTGCAATATCTTCCAGTGAGGCTAGATGTGCCATCTTAACACTTGCTTGGATTTTGCAATTTGCACCTCAACATTTCAATTTAAGTTGGTTTTTTTGTTTTTTTATTTACCCAAAACTATAAAAAAAAAATCATAATTTTTCACATTTTTATTTAAAATATATTAAAAATGCAAACACACTAGAAACATTCATACACCATCGCGTTTTATTTTCATGAAATAGGCTACATATTTTTTTTATAAAGAGCATAAACAAACGATTAGTGTTCTGGAGCAAAATAAACAAAAAATAACAGTAAAAATTAAAATAAAGAAAATTGATTTTAAAAAAAAGCAACACACAATTATAATAATAATAAAAACATCTTACAAGTATTTACAGTTACAGTCAGTAGGAGGCGCTGAGGAATTCTGGAAAGACGATGTAAGCTCCGCCCTCCTCTTGGAATCCAGGAAGTGGTGTCAACCAATAATTTTTACTATTTTCAGTATTTAGCGTTTTCATTTTCATTTTTTATTTTTCTTAAGAAATGGGTGCCGATTGGTTGTTTCCTTTTATTGCAAATATTTATTTGTTTTTGTTTTTTTTACAAATAAACAGTTGCCATGACAACCAAATTTGGTTATGAATGTATAATTGTTAAGTGCTGAAAAAAGAAATAAAAAAATATATGTATTTTTTGCTGTAAAAGAAATCACTTAACTGACAAAGGTTAAAGATTGTTTTTATTTTTAGACCCATTAAATTCACAGGAAATTCTAAAATAATTTAGCCATTTTTTATTGTTTTGAGATAAAAGGTTC
>NW_027283024.1:0-10000 GCF_046629955.1 Centroberyx affinis | reverse complement strand
CCGTAATGTCACAATGTTACAGGCCGTAATGTCACAGTGTTACAGGCCGTAATGTCACAATGTTACAGGCCGTAATGTCACAGAGTTACAGGCCGTAATGTCACAATGTTACAGGCCGTAATGTCACAATGTTACAGGCCGTAATGTCACAGAGTTACAGGCCGTAATGTCACAATGTTACAGGCCGTAATGTCACAGAGTTACAGGCCGTAATGTCACAGAGTTACAGGCCGTAATGTCACAATGTTACAGGCCGTAATGTCACAGTGTTACAGGCCGTAATGTCACAGTGTTACAGGCCGTAATGTCACAGAGTTACAGGCCGTAATGTCACAGTGTTACAGGCCGTAATGTCACAGTGTTACAGGCCGTAATGTCACAGAGTTACAGGCCGTAATGTCACAGAGTTACAGGCCGTAATGTCACAGAGTTACAGGCCGTAATGTAACAGAGTTACAGGCCGTAATGTCACAGAGTTACAGGCCGTAATGTCACAGAGTTACAGGCCGTAATGTCACAGAGTTACAGGCCGTAATGTCACAGTGTTACAGGCCGTAATGTCACAGTGTTACAGGCCGTAATGTCACAGAGTTACAGGCCGTAATGTCACAGTGTTACAGGCCGTAATGTCACAGTGTTACAGGCCGTAATGTCACAGTGTTACAGGCCGTAATGTCACAGTGTTACAGGCCGTAATGTCACAGTGTTACAGGCCGTAATGTCACAGTGTTACAGGCCGTAATGTCACAGAGTTACAGGCCGTAATGTCACAGTGTCACAGGCCGTAATGTCACAGTGTCACAGGCCGTAATGTCACAGTGTTACAGGCTGTAATGTCACAATGTTACAGGCTGTAATGTAACAGTGTTACAGGCTGTAATGTCACAGGTCACAGAGTTACAGGCTGTAATGTCACAATGTTACAGGCTGTAATGTCACAGAGTTACAGGCTGTAATGTCACAATGTTACAGGCTGTAATGTCACAATGTTACAGGCTGTAATGTCACAATGTTACAGGCTGTAATGTCACAGAGTTACAGGCTGTAATGTCACAATGTTACAGGCTGTAATGTCACAATGTTACAGGCTGTAATGTCACAGAGTTACAGGCTGTAATGTCACAATGTTACAGGCTGTAATGTCACAGAGTTACAGGCTGTAATGTCACAATGTTACAGGCTGTAATGTCACAATGTTACAGGCTGTAATGTCACAATGTTACAGGCTGTAATGTCACAGAGTTACAGGCTGTAATGTCACAATGTTACAGGCTGTAATGTCACAGAGTTACAGGCTGTAATGTCACAATGTTACAGGCCGTAATGTCACAGTGTTACAGGCCGTAATGTCACAGTGTTACAGGCCGTAATGTCACAGTGTTACAGGCCGTAATGTAACAATGTTACAGGCCGTAATGTCACAGAGTTACAGGCTGTAATGTCACAATGTTACAGGCTGTAATGTCACAGTGTTACAGGCTGTAATGTCACAGAGTTACAGGCCGTAATGTCACAGTGTTACAGGCCGTAATGTAACAATGTTACAGGCCGTAATGTCACAGAGTTACAGGCTGTAATGTCACAATGTTACAGGCTGTAATGTCACAGTGTTACAGGCTGTAATGTCACAGAGTTACAGGCTGTAATGTCACAGAGTTACAGGCCGTAATGTCACAGAGTTACAGGCTGTAATGTCACAGTGTTACAGGCTGTAATGTTACAGGCTGTAATGTCACAGGCTGTAATGTCACAGTGTTACAGGCTGTAATGTCACAATGTTACAGGCTGTAATGTCATAATGTTACAGGCTGTAATGTCACAGTGTTACAGGCTGTAATGTCACAGAGTTACAGGCTGTAATGTCACAGTGTTACAGGCTGTAATGTCACAGGCTGTAATGTCACAGGCTGTAATGTCACAGAGTTACAGGCTGTAATGTCACAGGTCACAGAGTTACAGGCCGTAATGTCACAGTGTTACAGGCTGTAATGTCACAGTGTTACAGGCTGTAATGTCACAATGTTACAGGCTGTAATGTCATAATGTTACAGGCTGTAATGTCATAATGTAAAGATACAGGTGAAGCTGACAGCACAGAGAGATGTAGCAGGGCAGAGGGGCAGAAAAACAGATTTCTCTGTAAAAGGGTCTCATTTCTATTCTGTAAATATAAGATTTTATATTTTTATATAAGATTTTAGTCAACTAAATCTATAGTAGATTTAGTCGACTAAAATCTTATATTTGGTCAACTAAAACTAGACTAAAACTAAAACAATTCAGATGACTAAAATACGACTAAAACGAAATGGCATTTTAGTCAGAAGACGATGACAAACTAAATCAAAATGCTGTCAAAATTAACACTGGTTTAGTTAACATTTATTATAAAATAATTAAAGACAACAAACTTTAAACTTATTCGAACAAATAAAAAACATTGTTTGTATTGTTTTGTACCAGTATAAACTATACATTTTTTCTTTTTTTCCAATTTTTTTTTAATCAATTTCCTTAATTGGATTCATTCAATTCTGAATTTCTTTCAATTTGTCACTTTGTCTTTTTTTTTACAATAACAAAAAACATCAACTTTTTTCCTCTTCTTACTCTCACTTTTCTTCCTTTTTTTTTTAACTGGTTTACCTCAACTGAAGTCCTGCCCCCTCCTTTGTTGTTTACCTTTCTCCACTTGCTCTCGGGCCTGCTGATTGGTCATGCCGGGGTAAGGACACACCCCCAGGCTGAAGGTTTCCCACAGCAGGATGCCGTAGCTCCACACGTCACTCTCCGAGCTGTAGCGACCTGCAGGAGCCAATCAGATGCCAGGGAAATGAAACTGCAACTGCAACAAACTGTGATTGGTGTGAAAGTTTTTTGTATAGGTTTCTATAGGAATGAGATAGGAAGATGAACTTTGGTTTGTTTTATTGGGGAGAATTTATAGAATTTTTTGCATTTACATAATATCTGTTTATAATAAATATATTTTATAATATATATGTTTTATTATCATTAGTTTTCAATTAATTTAGATATAGAAACAGTTCATTCATAGGAATTTCATAATTTTACCATGAGGAAAACATAATAAAACAGCCATGAAAAAACAGGAAAAAAATACAAGGAGTGGGGAACAATGGAGAAAATGATAATAGAAAAACAACAAAAGAATACAGAAACAAGTTGAAAAAGTGAAAACAGGTTAAAGAAAACAGAGAAAAAACAAAAAAATAAACAGAAAAGAAAAGAAAATAGAGGGGGGGGGAAATGAAATGTTGTATGCCTCCGTCAAGTCAAGTTGCAGTTTACATCCAAGTCTGTCCAGACTCATGTAGTGAAGACTTTGAAGGAATTTAATAAAAGGTATTAAGTGTATTTTTTGGCGAAATGGAAGTTATCACTATATTGACATGTATGATTCCAGTGAATAATTTCCAGTGAGAAACATGCTGTCTTCACTTAGAGACTATTTCTCCAGAGGAGTACAGAGGACTGATAGAGAGCTTCGTCACATGGTGCAACGACAACCACCTGAAGCTCAAGATCAGCAAAACCAATGAGCTTGTGGTGGACTACCAGAGGAACAGGAAGTCCCCTGTCCTGGCTGTCATCCAGGGAGAGGAAGTGAAGAGGGTGGACTCATACAAGTATCTTGGGGTCCAAATCAATAAAAAACTGGACTGGACTCACAGCACTGAAGCCCTCTTCAGGAAGGGACAGAGCAGACTGTTCTTCCTGAGAACTCACATCCTTCAGTGTGCAACAGGCTCCTGATACACAGACTGATAGAAGGTCTGTGTATCATGTTAGTTGCTGTTAGTTATCTACTAGATTGTGCTGGATCAGTGTATGCTAAAGCCATATGGTTTGTTTGTCTGCCTGGATCTTGCCATCTTGGCAAAGCTAATTAGTCAGCCAATACAGTTATATCATTTTTTTTATTTGCAAATGAAATTAGAAAACTGTACAGTCATGTACCTGAAAATGTTAAAAGACATACATGTGTGTTCAATTTGCCTGCTGATCACTGAGACATATTTACAAGTTGAGATCAAGCAGCTGAGAACCATGCAAAAAATAACAAAAAATGGATGGAGGGTTGAACTATAGAAAGAAAGACTGTTTGTGCTCAATAAATATGTTACAATATTTTCTAACAATATAGCCTATATTTTTAAAAATCACATCTAATTTTTCCAAAGAAACAAAATAAAAACTCTCTTTTTCTAAACAATTAGGCTACAGCATAAATAGTTGTCCAGTAAAATTTATTGAACATATATAATTCATGTGATTATTAGGTCAACTTAAAGGATTTTTGTGTCTGCTAAAGTAAGTGACAGCACTTCCACCGTTTCTGTGGAATGACCCAAGATGGTTTTCTCAGCTACAGTGGTAAGCAAAACATTATGATGTCACAGTGAAGTTGACCTTTGAAATTTTGGATATAAAATGTCATCACTTCATCATTTTATCCTATTAGACATTTGTGAGAAATTTTGTCATAATTAGCGTATTAATTCTTGAGTTATGGCCAAAAACGTCTTTTGTGAGGTCACAGTGACCTTTGACCACCAAAATCTAATCAGTTCATCCTTGAGTTCAAGTGGAAGTTTGTGCCAAAACCAAACAAACAATTGTAAAAACTCAAAAACTACATAGAAAATTGAAAGCAGATAAAAACTAAAAATTCAAGAAGAATAAACACAAATATAGCCACAATTGGCGTGGTCCAAGCACCTGACAACCTCTGTAGGGTTGATGGGTGTATTTTTATTTTTTTCATGAGTAGCGGCTGAGACTTTGACTTCTCACCATAGTTGAGCGCCTCGGGAGCCGTCCACTTGATGGGAATCTGCTTCAAACCAGAAGAAGAATAAACTCCGTCGTCTTCCTGTCTGCTCATCCCAAAATCACTGATCTTCAACACACTGCCGTCTCCCACCAGACAGTTCCTGGCTGCCAGGTCCCTATGATGGAAGGATGGAGGGAGGAAGTGAGAGAGAGGAAGAAAAGAAGAGGAGATTAAAGTTTTCATACAAGACTGGAGAAATAAACAGATTTCTGCAAAATTTTCAAATTATTTGCTAATTTTGTCGTTTTTCTGGTCATTCCTTAATCTTTTCTTCCCTGAATGATGCAGGGATGAAGAGGAATTCTTCCAATTTAACCCGGAAAACGTAGTTAAAAGTAACTTTACGCAACTAAAAGTAACTATAAAGTTACTAAAGTGATGTTAGTTACCTGTGTATACAGTTCCTGCTCTCCAGATACGTCATGCCGGCGGCAGCATCAACAGCAAATCGAACGAGCTGCTTGGTCTTCAACTCATCCTTCCTTTTCCTCAAGAAAGACAGGAAGTCTCCGCCTGGAGACAGAGAGAGAGAAATAAATCATCAGCATAGATGGATAGCATAGATAGATCATCAGCATACAAAGAAACAAGAATAAAAGATAAAGAAATTACAGAAGAAACAGGAAGTGAGAAAGAGAGAGAATGATTTATTAGAGGAAAATCTAACAAAAAAATCAAAACACAAAGAATAAAAAACAAATGAAAAAACAACAGAAACAAAAGGATGGAAAGTTTGATCCCTGTGGCATGTTTGTTCTCTATGATCCTGATACATTTAGGAGAGAATCTATAATAAAATGGAAGTGAAGGGAGCTCCCTTGAATTACATGTTTTATAACTCATAAAGTATACATGTCATCATTATGAGCTTAGGCATGGTTGATCAGTATGCCATACTCAGCATTTTGAAATTTGAGTGGGGTTTGTACTTTATACCATGACTAAAATATAAATACAATGAATGTGGATGGCTATTTAATGTTGCAATGTTGCTATAGCGCCACATATGGGCCAATACATTTCAACTTTTGACCAAACCAGGGGGCAATACCTGATGATGTGTTTTGAATTTGTTGGATTTGCGTTGTTATGGCTCATGTTGTCAAATATGAGCCATGCCCTAAAATTGATTGGCCTGTAGGGGCCAAACAATACAGAGTATCAAATATCTTTTAATAACTTTTAATCATGGGAGTCCAGTGATGATGCACACCAAATTTGGAGATAATTGATTAATTAACGGTTTAGGAGTTCGCAAAAATATGCTTTTGATAAAATTCAAAATGGCAAAAAATCTGATGTGACAGCAACGGGCAGGGCCTATAAAGATGATGCATCTTCACCCAAGGAATACTGAGTTATGGGAATTTAACATGTTGCTGTAGCGCCCCCTATGGGCAGTAGAAGTAGTAGTAGCATTAGTATTTGTAGCACTTTTAGCAGTAGTAGTAGTCATAGTTAGTAGGACATGTATAGGTAATATAAAGTGGTTGCTAGAGTGGTACTAGGTGGTTGCTAAGCTTTGTTAGACAGGTGGTCAGTCAGACAGGTGATTAGTCAGACAGCTCAGTGAGTTAGACAGGCTCATAGGTCAGTGCTAAAGATACCAAGGACGCTGTCAGGGGCCGACAGCAAAGGTTTATCCCTTAAATTCCCCGATCCTCGAAGGCCCCGTTAAGTCAAATGTAATAAAAAGCCATTCAATAATCACACAATGAGACTCCAGCGTTAATCTTCCCAATTATATTGGTTGTATGTCCCAACTATTTTTATTTCGCCAAATAATAAAATTTTTCCTTCTGGGCTAATCTTCTTAATAATAAAGCTTGCATGCCATAACTATTTTTATATCACAAATTAATAAAGTTACCCAGTTAATTATATTATTATTACTCCTAAACACTCCAAAATGAATCAATATAATCCTCTAGGGATTGTCTCCCCAACAACAAAGGGTATGTACCTCAACTATTTTTTTAACATTCAATAATACATTTCAAACTTCATACAAATCTCCGTAATCACCTAAACATTCCAAAAGCAATTGAAATATTCCTTCTGGGCTAATCTTCACAATAATAAAGGTTGCATACCTTAACTATTGTTATATCACAAATAAAGTTAACCAGTTAAGTATGTTATCTAGGGCTGAAACGATTAGTCGACCTGATCGACTACGTCGATGACGAAAATACGTCGACGTGGATTTTTATCACCGACACGTCGCACATCATTACATTTTCAGGCTGAATCAGGGCTATATGCAGTCAATGATGCAATGCACAAAGGCAGCGCTAGGTGGCAGCAGTGCTTAAAATGTCCAGCTGATTAGACGTTTCGCTAATTGAAGATGGAAAATACAACTGGACCTGCGGGACATTCAAAGAAATTTACTGCGAGACCGCGAGTTTCAGAACAAAGTCTGTGAATCTTTCAGCTCTACAGCATAGACGCTCTAAAGCCAACAATACAGCAGAGTAAAACCTCTGCAGAGTAGAATGGACAACGCCACACCAACATTTAAAACTAAAGTATCCCGGAGCCACTTCTGAAACTGATAGTAGTTGGTGAGTAACGTTATTTATGCTACCTGCTGTCAGTGATGATGTGACTACAGGCCTGATATGTGCTGGAGCTCTGGCTGGTTATGGTTAGGCAACTACTGACCTTATAAAGATAACCGACAGCTCTCATCTCCACACAAAACCTTTTCATCTCTAGTCCGCTGTTTTCTTTGCCACTAAATTAATGTTTATGTGAAGTTGTGTTTTGAATTTAACGAAGGTGCTCAAGTAACAGTTACACAATGTTAAAGAACATGCCCACAGTTAAAGTAGTAAATTCATGTGGTCTCTCACCTTTACTCGTACACAGAGAATCCATGGCATTTGCAGGCATGAAATTACTGAATAAAATTCATCAATACATTTCTGTATTATCAACACCTAACAATATTATTCTATCATAACATACAGAGGTGTATAGATGATTTTCTCCTTAAGTCTTGACAGAAGCTTCCTCCACCTGCTCCTCAAAGACTTGAGAGCTCAATAAAGCTTTGAATTTTGAGCCACTTGATTCATTTTTATTTTGTTATGACTAATGTAACTTCGTTAGACTAATCGATTAATCGAAATAATAGTCGACAGAATAATCGATTACCACAATAATTGTTAGTTACAGCCCTAATGTTATCATTATTACTCGCCCAATACTGCTGTGGCACCTGAATTTGCCCAAGGGGATTAATAAAGTGCTATTTTATTTTATCTTAAATTAATGGATATAATCCTTTTGGGATTATGTCCCCAATAATAAAGGGTATGCACCTTAACTATTTTTTTTTAACATTCAATAATAAATTTAACAAATTAACTATTTTATTAACAATAATCACAGAAAGTGCAAACTTCATACAAATCCCCATAATTGCCTGAACAACTCTCTTGACAAATTTCAATACAATAAAATGCACCATTGGTGAGATATGGGTCCAAATAGCATGGACATGAATTTAATCAGTTCATTAATAATAGTTATAATAATCATAAACACATCAAAATCAATAGAGTTCTTCCTCTAGGGGTCATCAATGTCCATACCAAATTTGAAAAGATTCTTATAAAAACTGTTCAAGTTATCGCGTTGACATGGAGGATCTGCAGCGGACATCCCCGGAGTTAACTTTCAGGGACATAAGAACACTGCCATGCTCCAGACTAGTGGCTTTGCTCCCCCTTGTGGATAAAAGCAGCATTACCTCAGACGGGCTGTGGGAAGCCGTTTGATATGAAAATTAGATCATTTGCTGATCAAAAACGGGTTGGCCACAAAATAGGCTAATTTGTATATCAAACGCAGATTAGTCGAAAAAATAGCTTTTAAAAATTAAATATCTTATAATCTATAAACTGTATCAAAAAGTTGAATACAAGGACAGTGAATACACTGAACAGAATGAGTTGGAATGACGTTTCTAGCGGAAAGAATATGGAAGTAGATAGGTGCAAAAAACACAGCAATACAATTACAGTTTTGGCAGACGCTTTTATCCAAAGCGACGTACATACTATATATAATTCTAATGATAAGATGGCGGACAAAAACTAAACTTAACTCTCTGAAACAGATGGTCACATGATTGTGTCAACAGCATGGATTGGTCAAAAAATTCACCTTTTAAAGCTAAATATCTTAAAGCCCCTACGTGTAGAATTTGTATCTGATTATATCATCCTCCAATTAATTTTGATACCATAAAAGTTTGCCAGCAGAAAAATGAGAACATCGCAAAGAAAATTGGTTTAGTCTGTGTGCTGCTTTCAGTCGGTTCATTCTGTGTCCATGGATACGAATTACGGCAGAAAGTCAAACCAAACCAGGAAGAAAACAGGCATAGTTTGAATGTAGGCTACTTGTTTAGATTGAACAGTGTGAAGCTAATCAATATGGCAGATTGAACAGCGTGAAGCTAATCAATATGGCAGACAGTGGTAACATGGAAGACAAGACTGTAACTGCTGGACCTTCTGCAACAAAACAAAACAAGAAGCCTGTGACAGAAGAGGCTGAAACAGCTAAGAGGGAGAGGGAGGGCAGCGCGAGACCCGGAGCTCCAGGTAGCCCTGCGGATCCATCGGCTTTAACTTCCCGTTCCCCTCCAGTGTGTGCAGGTTACAATCGAGTCGTTTAGTCCGCATTTGCCATCTGGTTCCAACATCCTGTGTCCCGCACATTTAATACAACTCCACACTCTGATTATGTTACTTGATTTGTGTTTAGTCTAGTTTGTTAGCAGTAGCATTAGCTGCATCTCGTAGCATCAGAATAGTAAATGTTGGACAGGCCGTTCACAACAACAGCGATCCCTCAAACATCTGTTGACCCAAATTCTCACAATAGCAAACTACGTAAAGGAATAGTTCACCCAAAAATGAAAATCCTGTCATCATCTCCTCCCCCTCATGCCAAATGAAACTCAGGTGAAGTTTGTTAGTCCATATAACACACAGGGAGGCTGCAGCACAACTTGGTAGCAGCCTTCTCCAAAACAACTGAAGTCAATGGGGACCTGTTCTTTAGAGCTCCAAAACAACAACAGACAAACAATCACACTGTGAATAGAAAGACCTAGACACCATT